>NC_057801.1:227737314-227768307 GCF_018294505.1 Triticum aestivum
CGCCCGGCCGCCGCCGGCCCCGCGCCGCGTCCTCCTCCGCCTCCCCGCGCCCGGATCCGGCTGGATCCGGCGAGATCCGGCCCGAATCCGCCAACTCCGGCCCTCCCCGTCAACTTCTCCGGCGAGCAACTCCGGCGACCCGCGCTGCTTTGACATCCGTGCAAGGTTGACTTCCCCCCAAAATCCTCAAGTCCCAGATTTCTTGCATAAACATGCCATGTTTGACCTGCTGTAATTCTGCATCCATAGCTCCATTTTGTGCGTGTAATATGTCAAATTGTTCGTCTCGATGAGTACTTCATTTCATTCCATTGCATCATTTTCATTTGAGCTCATCTTGATGCCCGAAATGCTGTTGGAAGAGTGCATGTTGATGTTAATCTGCTAAAACTGTTATAACTTGCTCATTTATCATTTTTGCCATGATTGATGTGTGCATCCTATGAGGTTGATGTCTACATGAGTGTTGATCTATGCTATGCCATCTTTCCAGGGGTGTATACCATGTATTTTTGTGAGTTGTGTGCTGAGTGCATTGAGCTTGCTAAGTAGGGTAGTTGCTGTTGCTGTTTTCCTGACAGATTCTGTTATATTTTGTTGCTATGTTAACATGCTTCTACTAATCATTCTATGCATAATCTGGAGATGTTCTATACACATGTTTTGATCTACATGTCATGCTCTATCTATTCATGCCCTTGGTTGCAATTATAGCCTGCTGGAACATGTTGTTATCTTGCTCTAAAGTTTGCTAAATGATGTTGCTGTCAGCCTGTTAACATTAAGTTCAATGTTTCCATGATTGTTTCCTAGTGATCCATGCACCCTATGAACTTGTTCTTGACATGCTTAGCTTCATAAACATGTCTTCTTGATGTTGGTTGCCTTGCCATGCCATGTATTGCTCTGTGGTGAGTGGTTCAAGCTCACGAACATGCCTACTTATTGTTGTTCCTGCCATGTTTGAATCTGTAATATAACTTGCCATGTTTACATGGGTGCCATCATATTTTCCGTGCCCTTTTGGCTCATGGTCAGTAAGGGACTTTTGATCTATGCAATTAGTAGATTCATGCCATGCCTTAATTTGCCATGATAAGTTCCTGTAACATGTTGTTTGATAGCTCTAAACATTGCAACCTGATGTTATTTCTGCAAAGTCTGAAACTGTTATTATTTGCAATCTTACCATGTGTTTTGGAGCATGTTCTAGTGATTTCTGGAGATAGCTCAGTGTTCATGTTTTGTTATGCTTTACCTGTAATTCATGACCATGCCTTTTGTTATTATGTTGGGGTGTTGTAGCTTGTTGTTTTGATGCTTGTAAGATGCCTAGTTGTTGTTATGGACAGATTGTTGCTATGACTTGTATAGAGTGTATGTGTTGCACCGTTGCTCCGTTTTGAGTGTGCTCTATATGAAACTTTCTTGATTTTGCATGTAGCTTCATATTATCATGTCGCATCCTTGTTTTGGGGTGTTTGCTTGATGTTTGAGTGCTTTTTGCATCAATGCCATGCTTAACTTGTTTTGCTCATATCTTCTAGGCCGTAGCTCCGAATCTAATGAACTTTATATGTAACTTGACTAGAATTTCGTGTAGATCATCATGGTGCATTTTAACTTGCTGTTTAACAACTTCAACTTAATGTTTATTCAGTTCTGGACCAATTTCGAAATTGGCATATGAGGACTTACCGGAGTTGTTATATGATGTTTCCGGCCTCATTTAAACTTGCCTTGATGTGTTGTTCTTGCTTGCATCATCTCTTGCCATGAGTAGCTTCATGTAGCTTTGCCATGCATCATGCTTGTTGTGCATCATGTATTGTCTATGTGTGGTGTGTTTACCATGTTGTGTGCTTCTTCTCGATAGTTCCCGTTTCGTTGCGATCGTGAGGATGCGTTCGTCTACGCTTGGTTCGTCTTCGTGGCTTCATCTTCTTCATGGACTCGTTCTGCTTCCTTGCGGGATTTCAGGCAAGATGACTGCTACCCTGGATCTCACTACTATCATTGCTATGCTAGTTGCTTCGTTCCATCGCTATGCTGCGTTACCTATCATTTGCTCTTCAAGCCTCCCAAATTGCCATGAACCTCTAACCTTTGACACCCTTCCTAGCAATTAGTTGTTTGGATATGTTACCGCTTTGCTCAGCCCTCTTATAGTGTTGCTAGGTGCAGGTGAAGTTGAAGATTTCTCCATGGTGGACAGGATTTTGGTTGGGATATCACAATATCTCTTATATTATTAATGCATCTATATATTTGGTAAAGGGTGGAAGGCTCGGCCTTATGCCTGGTGTTTTGTTCCACTCTTGCCGCCCTAGTTTCCGTCATACCGGTGTTATGTTCCCGGATTTTGCGTTCCTAACGAGGTCGGGTGATTTATGGGACCCCCCTGACAGTTTGCTTTGAATAAAACTTGTCCAGCAAGGCCCAACCTTGGTTTTACCATTTGCCTCACCACCACCTACCTTTCCCTTGGGAGTAATTAACCCAAGGGTCATCTTTATTTTAGCCCCCCCGGGCCAGTGCTTGTCTAAGTGTTGGTCCGCACCGAGCAGCCTGCGGGGCCACCTCGTGGCAACTCGAGGGCTGGTTTTACTCGTAGCTTGACTTATCCGGTGTTGCCCTGAGAACGAGATATGTGCAGCTCCTATCGGGATTGTCGGCACATCGGGCGGCTTTGCTGGTCTTGTTTTACCATTATCGAAATGTCTTGTAAACCGGGATTCCGAGACTGATCGGGTCTTCTTGGGAGAAGGTCTATTCCTTCATTGATCGCGAGAGCTTGTCATGGGCTAAGTTGGGACACCCCTGCAGGGTATAAACTTTCGAGAGCCGTGCCCGCGGTTATGTGGCAGATGGGAATTTCTTAATGTCCGGTTGTAGATAACTTGACACCAGATCCGAATTAAAACGCATCAACCGTGTGTGTAGTCGTGATGGTCTCTTCTCGGCGGAGTCTGGGAAGTGAACACGGTTTCTGGGTTATGTTTGACGTAAGTAGGAGTTCAGGATAACTTCTTGATCATTGCTAGCTTCACGACCGTTCCTTTGCTTCTCTTCTCGCTCTCATTTGCATATGTTAGCCACCATATATGCTTAGTCGCTGCTGCAACCTCACCACTTTACCCCTTCCTTTCCCATTAAGCTTTGCTAGTCTTGATACCCATGGTAATGGGATTGCTGAGTCCTCGTGGCTCACAGATTACTACAACAACAGTTGCAGGTACAGGTTATACGATGATCATGACGTGAGAGCGATGTTTGCTTGTTTGGAGTTCTTCGTCTGCTTCTTCTTCGATCAGGGGATAGGTTCCAGGTCGGGAGCCTGGGCTAGCAGGGTGGATATTGTTTGAGTTTCTGTTTATGATTCATCCATAGTCGGATGTTGTTCTTGTATGTTGTATTGTTCTATTCATATGACATTGTATGTATGGGTTGTATCCCCACTATTATGTAATGTTGATGTAATGATATCCACCTTGCAAAAGCGTTCCAATATGCGGGTCTATCCTTGGTGGGACCTTTGAGTTCCTTTTGGATAGGGTCGCATATTGGGCGTGACATAATGGGACAAAAATCATCTTGTGGGGAGCCAAGAATAAGAAAATCAGTAGGGTATTTAACCTTCCCACACAAAACTTCAACATCTCTAACAATCCCAACTGGTTTAATGGTATCCCTATTAGCAAGCTTAATGGTAACATCAATGTCTTCTAATTCAACGGGTGCAATGTCGTGCATAATTTCTTCATATAAATCATAGGGTATCGCACTAGCACTAGCACCCATATCACATAAGCCATGATAACAATGATCTCCTATTTTAACAGAAATGACAGGCATGCCTACCACAGGTCTATGTATCTTAGTATCTGGTCTAGCAATATTAGCAGTCTCACCACAGAAATAAATAACATGCCCATCTAAATCATCATCCAAGAGATCTTTAACCATAGCAATACTAGGTTCAACTTTGATTTGCTTAGGAGGTGTATAAGTCCTAGTATTACTCTTACGAACAACAGTCAAAGTTTTAGCATGATCCTTTATCCTAACAGGGAAAGGAGGTTTCTCAACATAAGTAGTAGGAACAATAGGATCACTATAGGTGACAATCTTTTCTTCAACTATACTAGGTGCAACTACTTTCACTTCAACGGGAGGATTATATTTAAACCATTTCTCCTTAGGGAGATCAACGTGAGTAGCAAAGGATTCACAGAAAGAAGCTACTATCTTAGAGTCAAGTCCATATTTAGCGCTAAATCCACGAAAAGCATCGGTATCCATAAAAGATTTAACACAAACGAACTTAGGTGTCATATCTGACTCCTTACCATCGTCGGAACCCCAATCTTCAGAGTTGCGTTTAATTCTTTCCAATAAGTCCCATTTGAAATCAATTGTCTTCAGCATATAAGAACCAGCACAGGAAGTATCGAGCAGGTTGCAATCATTGAGAGAAAGTCGAGCATAAATTTTTTGAATAATCATCTCCCGGGAGAGCTCATGATTGGGGCATGAATATAACATTGATTTAAGCCTCCCCCAAGCTTGAGTGATGCTTTCTCCTTTGCGAGGCCATAAATTATATATGTAATTATGATCACGATGAACAAGATGCATATGATAGAACTTCTGGTGAAATTCCAACTTCAATCGTTTTTTCACGCCCAAGATGCGACCCTATCCTAAAGGAACTCGAAGGTCCCACCAAGGATAGAAGCGCATCTTGAAGACGCTTTTGCAAGGTGGATATCATTACATCAACATTACATAATAGATAGGGATACATACATAAGGCATACAATGCCACACGAATACAACATCATCTTACATAAGAGCACCATCCGACTACAGATGAAACACAAACAGAAACTCAAACGACATCCACCCTGCTAGCCCAGGTTGCCGACCTGGAATCTATCCCTTGATCGAAGAAGAAGCAGAAGAAGAACTCCAAAACAAGCAAACATCGCTCTCGCGTCATGATCATCGCATAACCTGTACCTGCAACTGTTGTTGTAGTAATCTGTGAGCCACGAGGACTCAGCAATCCCAATACCATGGGTATCAAGACTGGCAAAGCTTAATGGGAAAGGAAGGGGTAAAGTGGTGAGGTTGCAGCAGCGACTAAGCAAGTATGGTGGCTAACATACGCAAATGAGAGCGAGAAGAGAAACAAAGGAACGGTCGTCATCTAGTAATGATCAGGAAGTGATCCTGAACTCCTACTTACATCAGACATAACCCAGAAACCGTGTTCACTTCACGGACTCCGCCGAGAAGAGACCATCACGACTACACACACGGTTGATGTGTTTTAATTCGGATCTGGTGTCAAGTTATCTACAACCGGACATTAACAAATTCCCATCTGCCACATAACCGCGGGCACGGCTTTCGAAAGATAATACCCTGCAGGGGTGTCCCAACTTAGCCCATGATAAGCTCTCGCGATCAACGAAGGATATTCCTTCTCCCCGGGAAGACCCGATCAGTCTTGGAATCCCGGCTACAAGACATTTCGACAGTAATAAAACAAGACCAGCAAGACCTCCCGGCGTGCCGACATCCTGATAGTAGCCGCGCGTATCTCGTCTCAGGGCACGACCAGATGAGCACTACGTACAACTAGAACTAGCCCTCAAGTTTCCCCGAGGTGGCGCTGCAAGTGGCTCTAGTTTGGACCAACGCTTAGACAAGCATTGGCCCGGGGGGCTAAAATAAAGATGGCCCTTGGGATGCGCGACTCCCAAGGGAAAAAGGTAATAGGTGAGGCAATTGGTAAAACCAAAGTTGGGCCTTGCTGGAGGAGTCTTATTCAAAGCGAACTGTCAAGGGGGTCCCATAAATCACCCGACCGCGTTAGGAACGCAAAATCCGGGAACATAACACCGGTATGATGGAAACTAGGGCGGCAAGAGTGGAACAAAACACCAGGAATAAGGCCGAGCCTTCCACCCTTTACCAAATATATAGATGCATTAATAATATAAGAGATATTGTGATACCCCAACATAACCCTGTCCACCATGGAGCAATCTTCAACTTCACCTGCAACTAGCAATGCTATAAGAGGGGCTGAGCAAAGCGGTAACATAGCCAAACAACGGTTTGCTAGGAAGGGTGTCAAAGGTTAGAGGTTCATGGCAATTTGGGAGGCTTGAAGAACAAATGATGGGTAACACAGCATAGCGATAGAACGAAGCAACTAGCATAGCAATGATAGTAGTGAGATCCAGGGTAGCGGTCATCTTGCCTGAAATCCCGCTAGGAAGAAGAAAGAGTCCATGAAGAAGACGAACGGGAGTAGTCGAACAAATCCTCACAATCGCAACATTACTGGAACTAAGAAGCAACACCGGAAAGAAATAAACAACATGGTAAATGCACAAGCATAAACATGGCATGATGCACAAACAAGTATGATGCATGTCCGGTTTAATGAGGCATGGCATGGCAAAGTGCAACAAACAATACTACAAATTAAGTGGAGCTCAATATGCAACGAGTTGCATATTGACAAAACACCACATTGACATATTTAGTTTAATCTCGTTTAAGCTACCAAACAATGCTAAATGTTGTTAAACATGGCATGAGGTGAAGCACAATTAAACTACCTATCTAGGCAAGTTTAAATGAGGCCGGAACAACAAATAACAATTCCGGAAAATCCCCATATGTCATTTAGCAATATAAAGCAAACAACAATTTTAAACATTTTAAATGTTGTTATCATGATGCGAATGACATATGCAAGTTTTATGCAATTTTTATGAAAATGTTGACATGAGCATGTTATGAAGCATTTGTCACCATGGCGGAACGAAAAGGGTGCCACGGCGGTGAAACGGAAATGGTGCCACGGCACATTCCGGTTTCGATAGCTCATGAAGATACCGGTGCAAAAGGAAATGTGCGGATGTGCGGAACATGGTGGGGTGATCCCGGTTACGGGGTTCCCACGGGTCGACGACATGGCAAACGAGGAGGAACGTGCATGAAGCAAATGGGCACGGTGCAAACACGAGCATCTCATACAACATGCATTCGTTCACGAGCATCGTCTCGAGGTTATACCTTCGAAGCGTGCATTTCCGGAGCGGCTCCCGTTTGTAGTGGAAGTAGACGTTCTCGCGACGGTAGTGGAAGTAGTGGTACACGACGACGGTAGTGGAAGTAGTGGTTCACGTTTCGTAGATGAAGTAGTTGTTCATGATCCGTAGAGGATCGGGGTCATGGCAAGGAACTTGACGTCCACGGGGTCAACGATAGAGTTACACACATTGTCGGGGTACTTGTTGGTCCGGTCTTGGCGTTCGTAGATATACACGCAATCGTAGTGGTACTTGGCGGTTCCGTGTAGTCGAACTTGACGATCCAGGATGGGTCTTGGCGGTCTTGACGAATCCAAGTGACACCAGGCACATGTCCACGGTAGTCTTCGGACTTGGGTACCGGGTAGATGACTTGAGGTTCTCAGTCAGGAGTACTTACGGCAAAGAAGTGCCCGCGAACGAGACGATGCAGCATGAACAGGAGGCGGATGCCACGTTCAGGCGAGTGGCGGGACTCCCTGGTTGGAGTCGGTAGGGACGGCACGAGGCGGTGATGGAGAGGAGGTCAAAGGGAGAGCTGCTGGAGGTGGATGTAGAGGGTCGTCGGGCAGTGGAGGCGCACAGGAGGAGGCTCGAGGCGCGCTGGAGGTGGTGGTGCTCGCGGGTGCAAGGTGGCCGGTGCTGGGGCTCCGGCGAACTCCGACCAAAAAAGAGGGGACGAGCGGCGCGGGGCTCCTGCTGGGCGCGGAGGACGACGGATGCGGGCGCAGGTGCTCGAGGAGCTCCTCTCCTCGAGCGCTCGGGCGACGGGGACTTGGCGAGGAGGAGGCGAACAGGCGCAGGCGACGGAGGGCCGCCGGAGTTGGCCACCCCGGTGGTGTTGCAGAGGCCGGGCGCGGGGCTGAACTCCTCTCTGCGTGTGGCAGCGGAGGAGGAGGACAATGGGGAGAGGGGATCGAGAGGAGGGCGATGGGATCGAGCGATGGGTGTGTGGCGGCGGGCAGAGGGAACGAGAGGAGGAGATGGGATCAAGCAGAGCTCGCTAGGGTTTAGGTTGGCTGCGGGGGATGGTTAGGCCGGCCTGGTTGGTTAGGCCCAAGAGGCCGGCTGGGCTGGCTCCTCTCTCCTCTCTTCTCTTAAAACAGAGAAAAAGAAAGGAAAGGGAAGAAAAGAAAAGGTTAGAGAAAGAGTTTGGGCATGGGGATTATTTTCCCGGACTCACAAAAATGCGTTTGTTCCAAGAAAAATGGTGTGGACACGATTGCAGGAATTAAATTCAAACTCATTTGAAATTCAAATGGGTTTGAACTAGGACTAGGTTTTTGAAGTGTCCAAAAATGTTGAGATTTTTGGTGGAGCTCCGGAAAATGATGAAAGAAATTATGGGCAAGGTTGGAGACCAAGAAAATTGAGATAACAACGGCATGGGATATTTTGCAAGTGGGTTAAGGTTAATTCCAAATAAATGGAATAATTTTATTATAGCTCCCTAATAATGGTAGGAGACTTTGAATATGTTTTAAAGAGAAATCACCATGTGAATATCCCTCGATTTAAATGGACCGAAGATCCATACGATTTTATTTAGATGAGTTTTAAAAAGGGTTGCATGATGACATGATGCAATGCAAATGATGCAAAGAGATGAGATGCATGACATGAACAAAATGCAAAACAAAGGACAAAAACCCAACCACGAAAGAAATATCATATCGCATCTCCGGAAAAGGCAAGAGTTGGAGTTACGAATGCGGAAAGTTGTATCCGGGGCGTTACAACACTCCACCACTACGAGAGGATCTCGTCCCGAGATCTAGGATGGCACCGGAGGGAAAAGGAGGAGGAAGATAAGAGGTAAACTAAGTTGCTTCTTTGACAAACGAGTGAAACCACGAATCTTGAGAGGTTGAGCAATTTAAAAGAAAGAGTACAATAGAGATGAACGAGATTGCAAACAATCCGTTAGAAAAGAGGAACAAGGAACATTACGAGAACTTGAAGGTTGCAAGGACATGAAAATAAGAGCTTCACGAACGAAAAGAATATGACCACCTTGGTATAATGAGATAGCCAAGGAACAAGAATGACACAATTTGGACAGCACTCCGGTAGAAAAGAGAAGAAAACTTGATGACATGAAAAGATATTGAAGAGATGATACAACACTCCGGTTAAATGGATAAGCACGAAAAGAACATGATCCTCACAATTCGAGATGATGAGTGAAAAGAGCAACATCACAATGCCTCCGTAACGAAAGAATAGAAGTTAGACCGTTGGGATAAAGGGACGGAGAAGAAAATGACAACTTTTGCCACAAGTGAACTTGGAAAGCATCCTTGCAAAGAAGAATCGAACGGAGTTGTTGGAAAATCAACAACGAGAAGCACAAGCTTGTTGTGGGCTTATGGAAAACATCTCAAAACTATGAGGTGACAACCGGCCACTAACGGAAACAATTGCTTGCTTGAGATCAACGAAGAGATGCAAAACTGCTTTCGCCGAGAGGATAGGAGAAAACTTGGATCATTGATAAGCACCACAAATAGCTACAATCCTTAGGGAAGGCTGTAGGTGAAATCTTTACCAAGATAACTCCAACGAAGAGATTGATGGATTTAAAATTCCTCATTCTTGACAACATGTGAATCACGAAACATGAAGGAAATTGTCAAGAGTGACATAACACTACCTCAAAAGATAAGGTAGAAAGAATTGCACTTCGGAATGCAAGATGAAGAATACTTGAACTCCTCAGAAACAACATGTGTTGAGCACCATGTTTATTTTAGAGTGTAGCTTGGCGGGTCATAACTTCGAGAGAAATCTTGAAGAACAATTGAAGAATGAAGAGAATCCTTGATGAACCACCATGTAGAGCCTCAATGAAGAACTCCGGTAATAAAAGGATGATAAAAAGAAAGAGAAGTTGAAAAACACAAGGCAAAGCCCTGCAATGATTTAGATGGAGCTTCGCGACGAGATAATGCGGAAAACTTGGAACTCTGGAAAAGAAAAGATGAAGCATCTCGAACCGAGAATGTGATATGATGACCAACTCCGGAAAGAAAGATGAATCACTTGTAAACAAGAATTTATTCATCATGAATAATCTCCGTAAAAACAATTGAGTCACCTCGAGGAAATAAGAATAAGATTTATTGTATGCTTATCCTTCATCAAATTTAATTGATGACAAGCAACGGATTTGGCATACTACTTATTCCCGTAGAAAGGATTAAGAGATATATAGCACAAACTTGAGGAGGTATTGATGGAACCACCGGTAGGATTTGGAAACAACGAATGAATTAATATGATAACAAAGGAAAAGAAATCTTGAACGAACCACCGTAAGAATTGAAAATGAAAATAGCAAAGGCACAAATCACCGGGAAGAATTAGAAAATGAACGAAGATACTTGAGAGATTTTAGATACAAGAGAACGAAGAGATCATGAGATGATTAGAGGGTATTTGAACGATGCACTGGAAGAATTCAAGAATGAGAGCTGAAAGGTGAGAATGAGTAATATTCAGAAATGATGGCCTTCGGAGGAAAGAAATGGAAACAACTCATGAAATGCTCCGTATGGGTTTAAAGAATTCCCACAATCGAAAACAATTATGAGAGGATGGCGTCAAACTTGAACTACGCATCTTTGGAAGAACGGGTAAGGATTTAAGAGGAACTCTTCTTCGGTCTTCAAAATTCGAGAATGACGACGAGAAACACCACCCTGAATTGTTGAGACACTCCGGAAGGATTAAAAGAAAAAGGTTGAGCCAAAGATGAAAAGAATTTGAAAGCAATCTTGGAGATGGCATCTGACTGATGAAATTCATTCTTACGTCAAACTCTGAAAAGAATTTGGAATGGCTCCGAAATAATTAGAAGAGTCAGGTAAGATCCTGGGAAAAGACCTGTGAGTTAGGGCCCACTAAAAGAAAACACCGTTGAACAATTTTAAAGAGAGGTTGCACCGGTTGAATTAAATGACTTGAATGAGATAATAATCTCCAAATAGCTTGAACGGGTCTTGAATGAAAAGATGAGCCTTCTGAGATATCTTCAGCACTCCAGAACAAATGAATAGGAAGAGGTGTGTGATTAAGAGGTGCATCGGCATGAGAAAGCATTAGAAACAAGGAAAGGAATATAATGAATATCGAAAGCTTGAATTGGAACCACCGGAGAAGAAACAACAATGAAGGATGATGAACTTGAAACTGTTGAGCATCTTCATGGGAAATCACCGGATAAAAACATTGAAAGACAAGAATGAAGAGACTTCCTACAAATAAAAGGATACATGATTAAAATAAATGATTCCTTGAAGAAAAGGGTGGGAGGGTGGGGAAACAAAGGCAACTTGGAGCGGATGAAACAAACACCGTTGAGAAAACTTAGAAATGATCTTGCGGGTGGGGAGAATGATCGGATCCACTTGAAGAGAAGCAACACCTGTAGGAAAAGAATTGACATGACAATCTCAATGATCAAAAGGATTAGTACTCCCATAGAAATATGAGAACACCGTTTAGTAAAGGTATGGACTAACACTTGACATCGAAGCAACTCGAATACCACAAATAAAACAAAACAAAGGATTTGGCTTGCAGAATAAGCCGGAACAAATACATATGATAGAGATTTACCCAATCCCATATCATGCATCTGTCGGAAGATATTCTAGGAGCTACTTGAATTCCCACCTATAAACTTCTGAAACTTTCTGGTTATGCAATCTGGTGTTGGGGATACAGGGGAAGCAATATATATCACCCAAAACTAACAATCCCTACATCCAGCTGTATCCATCCGTCAACACATAACCAAGAAAACTCCGGAAATCGTGTAGCTCAACCTTCGAAAAGCATCCATTATACGAGCTATGGCAATACTCCCGAACTCCCCAGTACTGGGTGACGTCGAGGTTATCTCACCAACAACTGCATAAAAGAGATTTTCGATGTCGGCAAAACTCAGGTATTCCAGAACTGCAATGATAAAATTATGACGACAACACCTCGGAGCTCAACTCCCCGGGACACTGCCACAACCCCTAAATGTCAGGAGGCACCAAGAACAATGTTCTCGTCATAAGAATATCGGAACGATTCCAAGATCCCGCGTGATCCTAAATTTTTTTTAGTGAAATTTGAGGAGAGGAAAGACAAAACATCTACGTCAGGAGTCCTCACCAGAGCGACGAAGGGGGCTCAGGAGTAAAAATAATCCTACTCTCCGATATATATAATCCTAAGACTCAAAATAGTTTTCTTCTAGACTCAACAACGGCCAACAACCAAGGGGGCTCCTATGGTCGGTCGAGGCTCTGATACCAACTTGTCACACCCAAGATGCGACCCTATCCTAAAGGAACTCGAAGGTCCCACCAAGGATAGAAGCGCATCTTGAAGACGCTTTTGCAAGGTGGACATCATTACATCAACATTACATAATAGATAGGGATACATACATAAGTCATACAATGCCACACGAATACAACATCATCTTACATAAGAGCACCATCCTACTACAGATGAAACACAAACAGAAACTCAAATGACATCCACCCTGCTAGCCCAGGTTGCCGACCTGGAACCTATCCCTTGATCAAAGAAGAAGCAGAAGAATAACTCCAAAACAATCACACATCGCTCTCGCGTCATGATCATCGCATAACCTGTACCTGCAACTGTTGTTGTAGTAATATGTGAGCCACGAGGACTCAGCAATCCCATTACCATGGGTATCAAGACTAGCAAAGCTTAATGGGAAAGGAAGGGGTAAAGTGGTGAGGTTGCAGCAACGACTAAGCAAGTATGGTGGCTAACATACACAAATGAGAGCGAGAAGAGAAACAAAGGAACGGTCGTCATCTAGTAATGATCAAGAAGTGATCCTGAACTCCTACTTACGTCAGACATAACCCAGAAACCGTGTTCACTTCACGGACTCCGCCGAGAAGAGACCATCACGGCTACACACATGGTTGATGTGTTTTAATTCGGATCTGGTGTCAAGTTATCTACAACCGGACATTAACAAATTCCCATCTGCCACATAACCGCGGGCACGGCTTTCGAAAGATAATACCCTGCAGGGGTGTCCCAACTTAGCCCATGATAAGCTCTCGCGATCAACGAAGGATATTCCTTCTCCCCGGGAAGACCCGATCAGTCTCGGAATCCCGGCTACAAGACATTTCGACAGTAATAAAACAAGACCAGCAAGACCTCCCGGCGTGCCGACATCCTGATAGTAGCCGCGCGTATCTCGTCTCAGGGCACGACCAGATGAGCACTACGTACAACTAGAACTAGCCCTCAAGTTTCCCCGAGGTGGCGCTGCAAGTGGCTCTAGTTTGGACCAACGCTTAGACAAGCATTGGCCCGGGGGGCTAAAATAAAGATGGCCCTTGGGATGCGCGACTCCCAAGGGAAAAAGGTAATAGGTGAGGCAATTGGTAAAACCAAAGTTGGGCCTTGCTGGAGGAGTCTTATTCAAAGCGAACTGTCAAGGGGGTCCCATAAATCACCCGACCGCGTTAGGAACGCAAAATCCGGGAACATAACACCGGTATGATGGAAACTAGGGCGGCAAGAGTGGAACAAAACACCAGGCATAAGGCCGAGCCTTCCACCCTTTACCAAATATATAGATGCATTAATAATATAAGAGATATTGTGATACCCCAACATAACCCTGTCCACCATGGAGCAATCTTCAACTTCACCTGCAACTAGCAATGCTATAAGAGGGGCTGAGCAAAGCGGTAACATAGCCAAACAACGGTTTGCTAGGAAGGGTGTCAAAGGTTAGAGGTTCATGGCAATTTGGGAGGCTTGAAGAACAAATGATGGGTAACACAGCATAGCGATAGAACGAAGCAACTAGCATAGCAATGATAGTAGTGAGATCCAGGGTAGCGGTCATCTTGCCTGAAATCCCGCTAGGAAGAAGAAAGAGTCCATGAAGAAGACGAACGGGAGTAGTCGAACAAATCCTCACAATCGCAACATTACTGGAACTAAGAAGCAACACCGGAAAGAAATAAACAACATGGTAAATGCACAAGCATAAACATGGCATGATGCACAAACAAGTATGATGCATGTCCGGTTTAATGAGGCATGGCATGGCAAAGTGCAACAAACAATACTACAAATTAAGTGGAGCTCAATATGCAACGAGTTGCATATTGACAAAACACCACATTGACATATTTAGTTTGATCTCATTTAAGCTACCAAACAATGCTAAATGTTGTTAAACATGGCATGAGGTGAAGCACAATTAAACTACCTATCTAGGCAAGTTTAAATGAGGCCAGAACAACAAACAACAATTCCGGAAAATCCCCATATGTCCTTTAGCAATATAAAGCAAACAACAATTTTAAACATTTTAAATGTTGTTATCATGATGCGAATGACATATGCAAGTTTTATGCAATTTTTATGAAAATGTTGACATGAGCATGTTATGAAGCATTTGTCACCATGGCGGAACGAAAAGGGTGCCACGGCAGTGAAACGGAAATGGTGCCACGGCAACATTCCGGTTTCGATAGCTCATGGAGATACCGGTGCAAAAGGAAATGTGCAGATGTGCGGAACATGGTGGGGTGATCCCGGTTACGGGGTTCCCACAGGTCGACGGCATGGCAAACGAGGAGGAACGTGCATGAAGCAAATGGGCACGGTGCAAACACGAGCATCTCATACAACATGCATTCGTTCACGAGCATCGTCTCGAGGTTATACCTTCGAAGCGTGCATTTCCGGAGCGGCTCCAGTTTGTAGTGGAAGTAGACGTTCTCGCGACGGTAGTGGAAGTAGTGGTACACGACGACGGTAGTGGAAGTAGTGGTTCACGTTTCGTAGATGAAGTAGTTGTTCATGATCCGTAGAGGATCGGGGTCATGGCAAGGAACTTGACGTCCACGGGGTCAACGATAGAGTTACACACATTGTCGGGGTACTTGTTGGTCCGGTCTTGGCGTTCGTAGATGTACACGCAATCGTAGTGGTACTTGGCGGTTCCGTGTAGTCGAACTTGACGATCCAGGATGGGTCTTGGCGGTCTTGACGAATCCAAGTGACACCAGGCACATGTCCACGGTAGTCTTCGGACTTGGGTACCGGGTAGATGACTTGAGGTTCTCAGTCAGGAGTACTTACGGCAAAGAAGTGCCCGCGAACGAGACGATGCAGCATGAACAGGAGGCGGATGCCACGTTCAGGCGAGTGGCGGGACTCCCTGGTTGGAGTCGGTAGGGACGGCACGAGGCGGTGATGGAGAGGAGGTCAAAGGGAGAGCTGCTGGAGGTGGATGTAGAGGGTCGTCGGGCAGTGGAGGCGCACAGGAGGAGGCTCGAGGCGCGCTGGAGGTGGTGGTGCTCGCGGGTGCAAGGTGGCCGGTGCTGGGGCTCCGGCGAACTCCGACCAAAAAAGAGGGGACGAGCGGCGCGGGGCTCCTGCTGGGCGCGGAGGACGACGGATGCGGGCGCAGGTGCTCGAGGAGCTCCTCTCCTCGAGCGCTCGGCGACGGGGACTTGGCGAGGAGGAGGCGAACAGGCGCAGGCGACGGAGGGCCGCCGGAGTTGGCCACCCCGGTGGTGTTGCAGAGGCCGGGCGCGGGGCTGAACTCCTCTCTGCGTGTGGCAGCGGAGGAGGAGGACAATGGGGAGAGGGGATCGAGAGGAGGGCGATGGGATCGAGCGATGGGTGTGTGGCGGCGGGCAGAGGGAACGAGAGGAGGAGATGGGATCAAGCAGAGCTCGCTAGGGTTTAGGTTGGCTGCGGGGGATGGTTAGGCCGGCCTGGTTGGTTAGGCCCAAGAGGCCGGCTGGGCTGGCTCCTCTCTCCTCTCTTCTCTTAAAACAGAGAAAAAGAAAGGAAAGGGAAGAAAAGAAAAGGTTAGAGAAAGAGTTTGGGCATGGGGATTATTTTCCCGGACTCACAAAAATGCGTTTGTTCCAAGAAAAATGGTGTGGACACGATTGCAGGAATTAAATTCAAACTCATTTGAAATTCAAATGGGTTTGAACTAGGACTAGGTTTTTGAAGTGTCCAAAAATGTTGAGATTTTTGGTGGAGCTCCGGAAAATGATGAAAGAAATTATGGGCAAGGTTGGAGACCAAGAATTGAGATAACAACGGCATGGGATATTTTGCAAGTGGGTTAAGGTTAATTCCAAATAAATGGAATAATTTTATTATAGCTCCCTAATAATGGTAGGAGACTTTGAATATGTTTTAAAGAGAAATCACCATGTGAATATCCCTCGATTTAAATGGACCGAAGATCCATACGATTTTATTTAGATGAGTTTTAAAAAGGGTTGCATGATGACATGATGCAATGCAAATGATGCAAAGAGATGAGATGCATGACATGAACAAAATGCAAAACAAAGGACAAAAACCCAACCACGAAAGAAATATCATATCGCATCTCCGGAAAAGGCAAGAGTTGGAGTTACGAATGCGGAAAGTTGTATCCGGGGCGTTACAACACTCCACCACTACGAGAGGATCTCGTCCCGAGATCTAGGATGGCACCGGAGGGAAAAGGAGGAGGAAGATAAGAGGTAAACTAAGTTGCTTCTTTGACAAACGAGTGAAACCACGAATCTTGAGAGGTTGAGCAATTTAAAAGAAAGAGTACAATAGAGATGAACGAGATTGCAAACAATCCGTTAGAAAAGAGGAACAAGGAACATTACGAGAACTTGAAGGTTGCAAGGACATGAAAATAAGAGCTTCACGAACGAAAAGAATATGACCACCTTGGTATAATGAGATAGCCAAGGAACAAGAATGACACAATTTGGACAGCACTCCGGTAGAAAAGATAAGAAAACTTGATGACATGAAAAGATATTGAAGAGATGATACAACACTCCGGTTAAATGGATAAGCACGAAAAGAACATGATCCTCACAATTCGAGATGATGAGTGAAAAGAGCAACATCACAATGCCTCCGTAACGAAAGAATAGAAGTTAGACCGTTGGGATAAAGGGACGGAGAAGAAAATGACAACTTTTGCCACAAGTGAACTTGGAAAGCATCCTTGCAAAGAAGAATCGAACGGAGTTGTTGGAAAATCAACAACGAGAAGCACAAGCTTGTTGTGGGCTTATGGAAAACATCTCAAAACTATGAGGTGACAACCGGCCACTAACGGAAACAATTGCTTGCTTGAGATCAACGAAGAGATGCAAAACTGCTTTCGCCGAGAGGATAGGAGAAAACTTGGATCATTGATAAGCACCACAAATAGCTACAATCCTTAGGGAAGGCTGTAGGTGAAATCTTTACCAAGATAACTCCAACAAAGAGATTGATGGATTTAAAATTCCTCATTCTTGACAACATGTGAATCACGAAACATGAAGGAAATTGTCAAGAGTGACATAACACTACCTCAAAAGATAAGGTAGAAAGAATTGCACTTCGGAATGCAAGATGAAGAATACTTGAACTCCTCAGAAACAACATGTGTTGAGCACCATGTTTATTTTAGAGTGTAGCTTGGTGGGTCATAACTTCGAGAGAAATCTTGAAGAACAATTGAAGAATGAAGAGAATCCTTGATGAACCACCATGTAGAGCCTCAATGAAGAACTCCGGTAATAAAAGGATGATAAAAAGAAAGAGAAGTTGAAAAACACAAGGCAAAGCCCTGCAATGATTTAGATGGAGCTTCGCGACGAGATAATGCGGAAAACTTGGAACTCTGGAAAAGAAAAGATGAAGCATCTCGAACCGAGAATGTGATATGATGACCAACTCCGGAAAGAAAGATGAATCACTTGTAAACAAGAATTTATTCATCATGAATAATCTCCGTAAAAACAATTGAGTCACCTCGAGGAAATAAGAATAAGATTTATTGTATGCTTATCCTTCATCAAATTTAATTGATGACAAGCAACGGATTTGGCATACTACTTATTCCCGTAGAAAGGATTAAGAGATATATAGCACAAACTTGAGGAGGTATTGATGGAACCACCGGTAGGATTTGGAAACAACGAATGAATTAATATGATAACAAAGGAAAAGAAATCTTGAACGAACCACCGTAAGAATTGAAAATGAAAATAGCAAAGGCACAAATCACCGGGTAGAATTAGAAAATGAACGAAGATACTTGAGAGATTTTAGATACAAGAGAACGAAGAGATCATGAGATGATTAGAGGGTATTTGAACGATGCACTGGAAGAATTCAAGAATGAGAGCTGAAAGGTGAGAATGAGTAATATTCAGAAATGATGGCCTTCGGAGGAAAGAAATGGAAACAACTCATGAAATGCTCCGTATGGGTTTAAAGAATTCCCACAATCGAAAACAATTATGAGAGGATGGCGTCAAACTTGAACTACGCATCTTTGGAAGAACGGGTAAGGATTTAAGAGGAACTCTTCTTCGGTCTTCAAAATTCGAGAATGACGACGAGAAACACCACCCTGAATTGTTGAGACACTCCGGAAGGATTAAAAGAAAAAGGTTGAGCCAAAGATGAAAAGAATTTGAAAGCAATCTTGGAGATGGCATCTGACTGATGAAATTCATTCTTACGTCAAACTCTGAAAAGAATTTGGAACGGCTCCGAAATAATTAGAAGAGTCAGGTAAGATCCTGGGAAAAGACCTGTGAGTTAGGGCCCACTAAAAGAAAACACCGTTGAACAATTTTAAAGAGAGGTTGCACCAGTTGAATTAAATGACTTGAATGAGATAATAATCTCCAAATAGCTTGAACGGGTCTTGAATGAAAAGATGAGCCTTCTGAGATATCTTCAGCACTCCAGAACAAATGAATAGGAAGAGGTGTGTGATTAAGAGGTGCATCGGCATGAGAAAGCATTAGAAACAAGGAAAGGAATATAATGAATATCGAAAGCTTGAATTGGAACCACCGGAGAAGAAACAACAATGAAGGATGATGAACTTGAAACTGTTGAGCATCTTCATGGGAAATCACCGGATAAAAACATTGAAAGACAAGAATGAAGAGACTTCCTACAAATAAAAGGATACATGATTAAAATAAATGATTCCTTGAAGAAAAGGGTGGGAGGGTGGGGAAACAAAGGCAACTTGGAGCGGATGAAACAAACACCATTGAGAAAACTTAGAAATGATCTTGCGGGTGGGGAGAATGATCGGATCCACTTGAAGAGAAGCAACACCTGTAGGAAAAGAATTGACATGACAATCTCAATGATCAAAAGGATTAGTACTCCCATAGAAATATGAGAACACCGTTTAGTAAAGGTATGGACTAACACTTGACATCGAAGCAACTCGAATACCACAAATAAAACAAAACAAAGGATTTGGCTTGCAGAATAAGCCGGAACAAATACATATGATAGAGATTTACCCAATCCCATATCATGCATCTGTCGGAAGATATTCTAGGAGCTACTTGAATTCCCACCTATAAACTTCTGAAACTTTCTGGTTATGCAATCTGGTGTTGGGGATACAGGGGAAGCAATATATATCACCCAAAACTAACAATCCCTACATCCAGCTGTATCCATCCGTCAACACATAACCAAGAAAACTCCGGAAATCGTGTAGCTCAACCTTCGAAAAGCATCCATTATACGAGCTATGGCAATACTCCCGAACTCCCCAGTACTGGGTGACGTCGAGGTTATCTCACCAACAACTGCATAAAAGAGATTTTCGATGTCGGCAAAACTCAGGTATTCCAGAACTGCAATGATAAAATTATGACGACAACACCTCGGAGCTCAACTCCCCGGGACACTGCCACAACCCCTAAATGTCAGGAGGCACCAAGAACAATGTTCTCGTCATAAGAATATCGGAACGATTCCAAGATCCCGCGTGATCCTAAATTTTTTTTTAGTGAAATTTGAGGAGAGGAAAGACAAAACATCTACGTCAGGAGTCCTC
The DNA here is from genome assembly GCF_018294505.1 of Triticum aestivum. Lineage (NCBI taxonomy): Eukaryota > Viridiplantae > Streptophyta > Magnoliopsida > Poales > Poaceae > Triticum > Triticum aestivum. The sequence continues at coordinate 227,757,343 of NC_057801.1, forward strand.
ACCAGAGCGACGAAGGGGGCTCAGGAGTAAAAATAATCCTACTCTCCGATATATATAATCCTAAGACTCAAAATAGTTTTCTTCTAGACTCAACAACGGCCAACAACCAAGGGGGCTCCTATGGTCGGTCGAGGCTCTGATACCAACTTGTCACACCCAAGATGCGACCCTATCCTAAAGGAACTCGAAGGTCCCACCAAGGATAGAAGCGCATCTTGAAGACGCTTTTGCAAGGTGGACATCATTACATCAACATTACATAATAGATAGGGATACATACATAAGTCATACAATGCCACACGAATACAACATCATCTTACATAAGAGCACCATCCTACTATGGATGAAACACAAACAGAAACTCAAATGACATCCACCCTGCTAGCCCAGGTTGCCGACCTGGAACCTATCCCTTGATCGAAGAAGAAGCAGAAGAATAACTCCAAAACAATCAAACATCGCTCTCGCGTCATGATCATCGCATAACCTGTACCTGCAACTGTTGTTGTAGTAATCTGTGAGCCACGAGGACTCAGCAATCCCATTACCATGGGTATCAAGACTAGCAAAGCTTAATGGGAAAGGAAGGGGTAAAGTGGTGAGGTTGCAGCAACGACTAAGCAAGTATGGTGGCTAACATACACAAATGAGAGCGAGAAGAGAAACAAAGGAACGGTCGTCATCTAGTAATGATCAAGAAGTGATCCTGAACTCCTACTTACGTCAGACATAACCCAGAAACCGTGTTCACTTCACGGACTCCGCCGAGAAGAGACCATCACGGCTACACACATGGTTGATGTGTTTTAATTCGGATCTGGTGTCAAGTTATCTACAACCGGACATTAACAAATTCCCATCTGCCACATAACCGCGGGCACGACTTTCGAAAGATAATACCCTGCAGGGGTGTCCCAACTTAGCCCATGATAAGCTCTCGCGATCAACGAAGGATATTCCTTCTCCCCGGGAAGACCCGATCAGTCTCGGAATCCCGGCTACAAGACATTTCGACAGTAATAAAACAAGACCAGCAAGACCTCCCGGCGTGCCGACATCCTGATAGTAGCCGCGCATATCTCGTCTCAGGCCACGACCGAATGAGCACTACGTACAACTAGAACCAACCCTCAAGTTTCCCCGAGGTGGCGCTGCAAGTGGCTCTAGTTTGGACCAACACTTAGACAAGCATTGGCCCGGGGGGGCTAAAATAATGATGACCCTTGGGATGTGCGACTCCCAAGGGAAAAAGGTAATAGTTGAGGCAATTGGTAAAACCAAAGTTGGGCCTTGCTGGAGGAGTCTTATTCAAAGCGAACTGTCAAGGGGGTCCCATAAATCACTCGACCGCGTTAGGAACGCAAAATCCGGGAACATAACACCGGTATGACGGAAACTAGGGCGGCAAGAGTGGAACAAAACACCAGGCATAAGGCCGAGACTTCCACCCTTTACCAAATATATAGATGCATTAATAATATAAGAGATATTGTGATACCCCAACATAACCCTGTCCACCATGGAGCAATCTTCAACTTCACCTGCAACTAGCAACGCTATAAGAGGGGCTGAGCAAAGCGGTAACATAGCCAAACAACGGTTTGCTAGGAAGGGTGTCAAAGGTTAGAGGTTCATGGCAATTTGGGAGGCTTGAAGAACAAATCATGGGTAACACAGCATAGCGATAGAACGAAGCAACTAGCATAGCAATGATAGTAGTGAGATCCAGGATAGCGGTCATCTTGCCTGAAATCCCGCTAGGAAGAAGAACGAGTCCATGAAGAAGACGAATGGGAGTAGTCAAACAAATCCTCACAATCGCAACATTACCGGAACTAAGAAGCAACACCGGAAAGAAATAAACAACATGGTAAATGCACAAGCATAAACATGGCATGATGCACAAACAAGTATGATGCATGTCCGGTTTAATGAGGCATGGCATGGCAAAGTGCAACAAACAATACTACAAATTAAGTGGAGCTCAATATGCAACGAGTTGCATATTGACAAAACACCACATTGACATATTTAGTTTGATCTCATTTAAGCTACCAAACAATGTTAAATGTTGTTAAACATGGCATGAGGTGAAGCACAATTAAACTACCTATCTAGGCAAGTTTAAATGAGGCCAGAACAACAAACAACAATTCCGGAAAATCCCCATATGTCATTTAGCAATATAAAGCAAACAACAATTTTAAACATTTTAAATGTTGTTATCATGATGCGAATGACATATGCAAGTTTTATGCAATTTTTATGAAAATGTTGACATGAGCATGTTATGAAGCATTTGTCACCATGGCGGAACGAAAAGGGTGCCACGGCAGTGAAACGGAAATGGTGCCACGGCAACATTCCGGTTTCGATAGCTCATGGAGATACCGGTGCAAAAGGAAATGTGCAGATGTGCGGAACATGGTGGGGTGATCCCGGTTACGGGGTTCCCACGGGTCGACGGCATGGCAAACGAGGAGGAACGTGCATGAAGCAAATGGGCACGGTGCAAAACGAGCATCTCATACAACATGCATTCGTTCACGGGCGACCTCTCGAGGTTATACCTTCGAAGCGTGCATTTCCGGAGCGGGTCGAGTTTGTAGTGGAAGTAGACGTTCTCGCGACGGTAGTGGAAGTAGTGGTACACGGCGACGGTAGTGGAAGTAGTGGTTCACGTTTCGTAGATGAAGTAGTTGTTCATGATCCGTAGAGGATCGGGGTCACGGCGAGGAACTTGACGTCCACGGGGTCAATGATAGAGTTACACACATTGTCGGGGTACTTGTTGGTCCGGTCTTGGCGTTCGTAGATGTACACACAATCGTAGTGGTACTTGGCGGTTCCGTGTAGTCGAACTTGACGATCCAGGTATGGGTCTTGGCGGTCTTAACAAATCCAAGTGACACCAGGCACATGTCCACGGTAGTCTTCGGACTTGGGTACCGGGTAGATGACTTGAGGGTCTCAGTCAGGAGCACTTACGGCAAAGAAGTGCCCGCGAACGAGACGATGCAGCACGAACAGGAGGCGGATGCCACGTTCAGGCGAGCGGCGGGGCTCCCTGGTTGGAGTCGGTAGGGACGGCACGAGGCGGTGATGGAGAGGAGGTCGCAGGGAGAGCTGCTGGAGGTGGATGTAGAGGGTTGTCGGGCGGTGGAGGCGCACAGGAGGAGGCTCGAGGCGCGCTGGAGGTGGTGGTGCTCGCGGGTGCAAGGCGGCCGGTGCTGGGGCTCCGGCGAACTCCGACCAAAATGGAGGGGACGAGCGGTGCGGGGCTCCTGCTGGGTGCGGAGGGCGACGGATGCGGGCGCAGGTGCTCGAGGAGCTCCTCTCCTCGAGCGCTCGGGCGACGGGGACTTGGCGAGGAGGAGGCGAACAGGCGCAGGCGACAGAGGGCCGCCGGAGTTGGCCACCCCGGTGGTGTTGCAGAGGCCGGGCGCGCGGCTGAACTCCTCTCTGCGTGTGGCAGCGGAGGAGGAGGACAATGGGGAGAGGGGATCGAGAGGAGGGTGATGGGATCGAGCGATGGGTGTGTGGCGGCGGGCAGAGGGAACGGGAGGAGGAGATGGGATCGAGCAGAGCTCGCTAGGGTTTAGGTGGGCTGCGGGGGATGGTTAGGCCGGCCTGGTTGGTTAGGCCCAAGAGGCCGGCTGGGCTGGCTCCTCTCTCCTCTCTTCTCTTAAAACAGAGAAAAAGAAAGGAAAGGGAAGAAAAGAAAAGGTTAGAGAAAGAGTTTGGGCATGGGGATTATTTTCCCGGACTCACAAAAATGCGTTTGTTCCAAGAAAAATGGTGTGGATACGATTGCAGGAATTAAATTCAAACTCATTTGAAATTCAAATGGGTTTGAACTAGGACTAGGTTTTTGAAGTGTCCAAAAATGTTGAGATTTTCGGTGGAGCTCCGGAAAATGATGAAAGAAATTATGGGCAAGGTTGGAGACCAAGAATTGAGATAACAACGGCATGGGATATTTTTCAAGTGGGTTAAGGTTAATTCCAAATAAATGGAATAATTTTATTATTGCTCCCTAATAATGGTAGGAGACTTTGAATATGTTTAAAAGAGAAATCACCATGTGAATATCCCTCGATTTAAATGGACCGAAGATCCATACGATTTTATTTAGATGAGTTTTAAAATGGGTTGCATGATGACATGATGCAATGCAAATGATGCAAAGAGATGAGATGCATGACATGAACGAAATGCAAAACAAAGGACAAAAACCCAACCACGAAAGAAATATCATATCGCATCTCCGGAAAAGGCAAGAGTTGGAGTTACGAATGCGGAAAGTTGTATCCTGGGTGTTACACATTTATAATTCCAGGATCTCGTATCATCACATAGCCTATACTATGTCAATGCATCTCCCTTCAAAGATAATGGGAAGACCTTCCTTTTGACAACATCATCAGGAATACCTGCAAGCTTAAATAATCCACAAACTTCATCCACAAAGATAAGGTGTAAATCAGGATGCAATGTTCCATCTCCTACAAAGGGATTAGCTAGCAGTTTTTCTATCATACCCGAAGGAATCTCAAAGTAAATATTTTCAAAAAGTTAAGTAGGTTGAGGAGCAACTCTTTGCTCTTCTGGTCAGGGTGAAGATACCCCGAACAAGCCCCTCAAATGATTAGTTTCCATAGTGACAAGTAACAGAAAATTTCAGCACACTATATAAATGTTTCCTTACCAAGTTCCACTCACCAAAAGTGCTACACTCCCCGGCAACGGTGCTAGAAAAGAGTCTTGATGACCCACAAGTTTAGGGGATCTATCATAGTCCTTTCGATAAGTAAGAGTGTTGAACCCAACGAGGAGCAGAAGGAAATGATAAGCAGTTTTCAGTAAGGTTTTCTCTGCAAGCACTGAAATTGTAGGTGATAGATAGTTTTGTGATAAGATAATTAGTAACGAGTAACAAGTAAATAAAGTAAATAAAGTGCATCAAGGTGGCCCAATCCTTTTTGTAGCAAAGGATAAGCCTGAACAATTTCTTATAATGAGAAAGGAGCTCCCGAGGATACATGGGAATTATCGTCAAGCTAGTTTTCATCACATTCATATGATTCGCGTTCAGTACTTTGATAATTTGGTATGTGGGTGGACCGGTGCTTGGGAACTGCCCTTACTTGGACAAGCATCCCACTTATGATTAACCCCTATTGCAAGCGTCCGCAACTACAAAATAAGTATTAAGGTAAACCTAACCATAGCATTAAACATATCGATCCAAATCAGCCCTAACGAAGCAACGCATAAACTAGGGTTTAAGCTTCTGTCACTCTAGCAACCCATCATCTACCTATTACTTCCCTATGCCTTCCTCTAGGCTCAAATAATGGTGAAGTGTCATGTAGTCGACGTTCACATAACACCACTAGAGGAAAAGACAACATACATCTCGTCAAAATATCGAACGAATACCAAATTCACATGACTACTAATAGCAAGACTTCACCCATGTCCTCAGGAACAAACGTAACTACTCACAAAGCATATTCATGTTCATAATCAGAGGAGCAATAATATGCATTAAGGATCTGAACATATGATCTTCCACCAAGTAAACCAATTAGCATTAACTACAAGGAGTAATCAACACTACTAGCAACCCACAGGTACCAATTTGTGGTTTTGATACAAGATTGGATACAAGAAATGAACTAGGGTTTTTAGAGGAGATGGTGCTGGTGAAGATGTTGATGGAGATTGACCCCCTCCCGATGAGAGGATCGTTGGTGATGACGATGGTGATGATTTTCCCCTCCCGGACGGAAGTATACCCGGCAGAACAGCTCTGCCGGAGCTCTAGATTGGTTCCGCCAAGGTTCCGCCTCATGGCGGCAGAGTTTCGTCCCGTAAGCTTGCCCACGATTTTTTCCAGGGTAAAAGCCTTCATATAGCAGAAGATGGAGACCGGGAGGGCACCAGGGGGCCCAGGAGACAGGGGGCGCACCCAGTAGGGGTGGGCGCGCCCCCACCCTCCTGGCCAGGGTGTGGGCCCCTGATGTATTTCTTCCGCTCAATAATTCTTATTAATTTCAAAAACATGTTTTGTGGAGTTTCAGGATTTTTGGAGCAGTGCAGAATAGGTTTCCAATGTTTGCTCCTTTTCCAGCCAGAATTCCAGCTGCCGGCATTCCGCCTCTTCATGGTAAACCTTGTAAAATAATAGAGAATAGCCATAAGTATTGAGATATAAAGTGTAATAACAGCCCATAATGCACTCAATATTGATATAAAAGCAAGATGCAAAATGGACGTATCATGAAGCACTTCCAGGAACCTCTGTCCGAAGGCAACATTGCTGCCATAGCAAAGCTCACAGGTCTCGACCAAGGCGCCCTCAAGATCACGGCAGGCATGGCCGAGCGTACTGAAGCAGCGGAGGACATGCAAGTTTAGTTATGTTAGCAGTAATAGATGTAGTTAGGCTCCGCCAGTGGCTGGTCTTCCACCGGCTCGAGTTAGGTTCTATGTTGATGTTTAGTCCATCCATGTTGTGACAAGCTCTGCAACGACGGGGTTTTGGGCCTACTGGTGGCCGTCGTCGCCCCCGGATGTATGTGCTGGTGTATCTGATCCTCTTTAGTAGTTTCTTCAGTTGGCGGAGCAACCCCTGGTTCTTCGATGGATGAAAGCACCCTGAACTTCATGTCCTGGAATGTTAGAGGACTAAACTTCCCGACAAAACATACGGTGATCAGCGAGGTAGCCTTCGCGCATAGGTTAGCTGCACTTTGTTTGCAGGAAACCAACATTGAGGTGTGATCGACGGCGATCTCTATAGAGATTGGCGGCTCTAGGATGCAGGGTTGTGTGGTGCTGCCGGCAATAGGGACTAGGGGAGGTGCAGCGATCTTTTGGGACAAAATGGTAGTCGACATAGTTTCTCATCACATAGGTAGTTTCTCCATCACTGCTAGGGTGCTCGAGCTGCATTCGGGGCTGCATTTCTTGATTACCACGGTCTATGGACCGACTAACGACGCCCCAAAAGACAGCTTTTTAGCTGAAATTGCTGCATCGGCTCCTTCTGCGTGTGAACCGTGGATGATCAATGGCGATTTCAACATGATCTACCAGGCCAGAGACAAGAGAAATTCAAACATCAACAAAAGGATGGTTCGAAAGTTTCGTAGGGCCATTGATCTGGCTGGGCTGAAAGAAATTAAGTGCAAAAGTCGCCATTTTACATGGAGCAACGAAAGAGAAAATCCAACCCTCTGCAGCATTGACAAAATTTCTGCAATGAGCAATGGGAAGAGCCGCACTCTGATCACCTGCTAGTGGCTGCCTCAACCTCCTTCTTAGACCACTGCCCACTCTTCCTGACAGCCGCAAACAAGCCCAGCCAAAAGGCACGCTTCAGATTTGAAATCTTTTGGCCCGAATTTCCCCACTTCACCGAAACTATTCGTTGAGCGTGGCAAAGACCAGTGCCACATGACTGCCCTTTTGTCAGAATCAAGAAGAAACTAGAGCGAACAGCGGCTGACTTGAAGATATGGAGCAAGGCCACGTTTGGAAAGGCAAAGATGCAACTCCACATTGCAAATGAAGTCATACATTTACTTAACTTGGCCCAAGAAAACAGAAGACTTACGACAGCAGAATTCAATCTCAGAAAGCAGCTAAAGCTAAAGGTTCTGGGTCGGGCAGCCATCGAGAGAGCTCGTAAGAAGCAGGCATCCAGGATTACCTGGCTGCGCGCTGGAGATGCGAGCACCAAGTTTTTCCATGCAAGAATGAAAGCAAGAAGCAGAAAAAACCACATCCACTCCCTCACAAGTGGCAACACTGAGGTGTATGATCATGCAGGCAAGGAGAAGATCATTCATGATCATTTCACAAGATGTTTGGGCAAGCAAGAAGCTCGTCAAACCACTCTGAACTGGGACAGGCTCAACATCCGAAAGATCGACCCCCATGGTTTGGACGCACCTTTCTCCCATGCAGAGGTTTGGGCCGCCATCACAGGTTCCCCAGCTGACAAAGCCCCGGGGTCGGATGGTTTCATAGGGCAGTTTTACAGATCATGCTGGCACATAATCAGGGAGGATATCATGGCAGTGTTCCAGAAATTCTATCAGCTTGCAGGGCAAAACTTTGCAGACCTAAACACCGCCCTGATCACGCTGCTGCCAAAGAAAAATGGAGCTTCGGAAGTTGGGCACTTCCGTCCGATCAGCCTGATACACTCCGTTGTTAAGCTCATATCAAAGGTCCGCAGGGGCACTCAGTGCGGTCATCTCCCCAGCGCAGACAGCGTTTCAAAAGGGTAAATGCATCCATGACAGTTTCCAATATGTGCAAAGTTCAGTTAAGATGTTGCACCACACAAAGAAGAAAGCACTATTTTTCAAGTTGGATATCGCGAAAGCTTTTGATTCAGTTTCATGGGAATACTTGCTTGAGCTGATGGAGCGAATGGGCTTCCCGCCGAGATGGAGAGACTGGATCGCGCTGCTGCTATCAACGGCCTCCTCCTCTTGCATGCTCAATGGAGCGCTGGGGCCTCCAATCGCCCATGGTTGTGGGTTCCGGCAGGGCAAACTTCTCTCACCGCTGCTTTTCATCATGGCGATCGACCCTTTACACCACCTGCTTGAGACTACTGCAGAGTATGAAGCGATGGCACCACTGCCAGGTCGCGGTATCAGCATGAGAATCAGTTTATATGCAGACGATGCAGTCATTTTTGCAAACCCTGAGAAATAAGAGGTGGACACACTGCTCTACTTGCTTAACAAATTCGGCGACTCCACAGGCCTCAGAATAAACTAGGCAAAGGCATCGTTTATCCCAATCAACTGCGCTGAAATTCAGTCGTCTGAGGTGTTGGAAAATTTCGGAGGGCAACAATCTTCTTTCCCGACCACATACATTGGCCTCCCGATCTCCACAAAAAAACTATGGCTGGTGCACTTCCAATTCATAATCGATCGGGTCCGATCAAGGCTAGCGGGATGGAAAGGAAGATTGATGAGCATGCCTGGCAGCCATGTGCTGTGCGCGCGGTGTTAACCGCCCTCCCAGTTTTCGCTATGACCATCCTCAAAGTGCCAAAGAAATTCTCAAGGAGGTGGACAAAGCTCGCAGGCAATTCCTTTGGGCTCAGGATGAAAAAATCACTGGCGCCAAATGCAAAGTGAGTTGGGAAAAAGTTTGTCGGCCGGGGGACAAGGGGGGCTTGGCATCCTGGACCTCCCTCGTTTCAGCACAGCCCTACGGATGAGAAGGCTCTGGCTCTCCTGGCAACAACTGCGGAGGCCATGGATGAACTTCCATGTCCCGTGCGATCATGAGGACCAGACGCTTTTTGCAGCAGCCACCTCGGTTCAGCTGGGCAATGGAAAAATTGCCAGTTTCTGGACAAGCTCCTGGCTCGGGTCTATGACATTATGCAGAGAATTTCCAAACCTCTTTCAACATGCACGAGGAAAGAACAGGACAGTAGGGGAAGCCCTAGCAAATGACAAATGGATTCATGATTTGCAGCACGGAAACACCGAAAACATTGTGTTGAGTTCTTGCAACTGTAGTGCAAGATTTAGAGGGCCGACATTACTCTCTCCCTGGACGAGGACACGATCACCTGGGTGGCCGACGGTGGGAGCTCTTACACAACCAGCGACGCATACAAGTTTCAAACTAATGGAGCCCCAACACCAGGAATCAAAGTGGCAATATGGAAGGCCTGGGCCCCTAGAACTGTAAAAAAATTGCCTGGCTGCTGCACCACGACAGGCTCTGGTGCAATGATCGCCTACAGCGGCATGGATGGCCGAACGGATACTTCTGCGCCCTATGCGTTAGAAACCTCGAGAGCTCTACGCACCTCTTCTGGGATTGCCCATTCTCCTACTCGATCTGGGAGAGGGCCTCCACTTGGAGGGGTTGTGCAACTTTGAATAAGAAAAGGGCAATGAACCACAACTCCCTTAGTCACTGGAAAAGACTAACTGAGATGACACCGCCAAACTTCAGAAAGGGGCTGAAATCGATGATGCTGATGATCGCCTGGGAGATTTGGATGGAGAGAAATGCGTGCATCTTCAAAAACAAGCTGCCTCATGCTAGTGAGGTTCTACATGCCATCAAGGGTACGCTCGAGCTATGGAGATTAGCAGGAGCGTGATGCCTACATCCCTCTTTTGGGGATAATTGTCACACCCCGAATGTGACTTTCCATATTTGTAACTCCAACTCTTGCCATTTTCGGCTATGTGTTATGGTATTCCCTCCATGGTTGGGTTTTTGTCTTTTGTTTTGCATTTTTTTCATGTCATGCATTTCATATCATGTCATCATGTGCATCTCATTTGCATACTTGTTTGTCTCATGCATCCGAGCATTTTCCCCGTTGTCCTTTTCGCAATCCGACACTCCCACATGCACCCGGCACACCCCTCTTGTCTCTTTTCGTGAGTGGGAGAAGAACGCGCTCGTAATGGACCAAGGTTTGCCAAGTGGCCTTGGTACACCACCGGTAGACCACCTGTCAAGTTTTGTTTCATTTGGAGGTCGTTTGATGCTCCAACGGTTAACCGGGTAACCGCAAAGGCCTCTTGTGTGTTGCAACCCAACACCCCTCCAAAACAGCCCAATAACCCATCTAAACCCCCTCCATGCTCTCTGGTGTTGGATCACGATCGTGTGGGCGAAAACCGCTCCTCATTTGGACTCTCCTAGCTCCCTCTACCTATATAAACACCTCCCCCTTCAAAATCGTAGTCCAAACCCTAACCTTCTTCCCTCCGCGCCGCCGGACACATCTCCCCCGCCGACGTACATGTCCGCCGCCAGCCTCCACGTCGCCTAGCCAATCAGGCTTTGCCACGTCGCCCCCCTCGCCGCCCGCAGCCACTAGGGAGCCGCCACGTCGCCCGGGCCGCGCCCCACTTCGCCGCCGACCGTGCGGGCCCGCTCGGCCCGACCGCGGCC
>NC_057801.1:227768662-227770877 GCF_018294505.1 Triticum aestivum
ACCACCGCCCGGCCGTGCCTCGCGTCCCGACCAGGCCGTGCCCAGCCCCGCCGCCCGCAAGATCCGGCGATCCCGAGCTTCTCCGGCGAGTCCCCAAGCTCTGGCCGCCGTCTGCTTCCTCTCCGGCGAACTACATCATGTAGTTTTTGCATTATGTATCCATGTTCATCATGCCATAACTTCATGGTCGGTGCTCCGATTTGTGCATATAATATGTCAAAATGTTCAACATGAGATGCTCTTCATTTTGTTCCATTGTGCCATGCTTGTTTGAGTTCATCTTGATGCCTAAATAATTGTTGCAAGAGTGATATATGATGTTAATTGTTGTCCGTTAACAGAACTTGGTGATTTGTCTTTTTCATTGCATTTTGTGTGTGCATCCTACGAGTATGAGCGCTACAGGTGTTTGGATCTACAACATGCCATCTTTACAGAGGTGCTTGCCATATATTTTTGTGATCAGTGTGGTGGCTAGCACAAGCATGCAAACTATGCTTCGTGATGTTGCTGATTTCAGTCCTTGTCTGATGTTATTTTGATGCCATGTAAACTTGATGCTAGAGTGATATACATGCTTGTTTTGGGATACTTAAGTAAGGATGTTTTGAACATATGGTTACGCTCTATCCATCCATGCCCCTATTTGCAATTATGGAGAGCCCTAGCATGTCTTGTTCTTGCTCTACTTTTGCTATAAAATGTTTCTGGCAGAATGTTAACGTGTTATCCATATTGCCATGGTTTGTTGCTAATGATACGTGCATCCTATGAACTTGCTCTTGCCATGGTTAGCTTCATGAACATGTCATCTTCATATTAGTATGCTTCTTTTGTCATGCAATGCTTTGTGATGAGTGATTCGAGCTTGCAAAGTTGTTATCATAAATCTGTTTATGCTATGCTCTGTTTTTCTGCCAAGGCTGAAACTGTTAATAAAACTTGCTATGTTTACATGGATGCCATCGTATCTTCTGTGCCTTTTTGTCTCATGTTCAGTAAGGGACTTTTGTTCTATGCATTTAGTAGATTCATGCCATGCCTTGATTTTCTACGATATGTTCCTGTAGCATGTTGTTTGCTTGCTCTAAACATGGCTTCCTGATTTTATTTCTGGCATGTTAGTATTTTTCACCAAGTCTGTGAAGCTGATGTCTTTTGCACTTTTGCCATGCTTGTTTGAACCTGCTCTTGTGTGATTTAGCCATAGCTGAGTGTTCATGTTTTGTCAAGCATCTTTTGTACATCACTTCTATATGCTTTGTTGCTATGTTGGAATAGAGTAGCTTAGTTTCTTGTTGCAAGCTAAGTAGCATCATGCTGTTAATCGCATAATTGTGTCATTCTTGTTTTGCTTGCCATTTGCAAACCGTGCATCCGTTTCCGCTGATCTTTATATCGGTTTCAACCGAAATCACCTCATCTTTCCAGCGGCATACTTGGTTTGCCAAGTTGATGCCTTGATCATTCTTTCCCTTTTGGAGCACGCTTATGCATTGCAAATCATATCCTGCATATCATGCCATGTATTGCATCATGTTGCTTGTGCATTGCACCGTGGTTGATTGTTGTTCCATTGCTTGTGTTATTGCCTTGGGTAGAGCCGGGAGACGAGTACGTGAACAAGGAACCTGTTGAGTATGCTAACGAGGATCAAGCTTTCGACAACTCTGAGAAATTTGCAGGCAAGATGACCATACCCTCGATATCACTTCTGTCTTTGCTTTGCTAGTTGTTCTCTCTATCGCTATGTTTGTGCTACCTACCACTTGTTTATCATGCCTCCCATATTGCCATGTCAAGCCTCTAACCATCCTTTCCTAGCAAACCGTTGTTTGGCTATGTCACCACTTTTGCTCAGCCCCTCTTATAGCGTTGCTAGTTGCAGGTGAAGATGAAGTTTGTTCCTGGTTGGAACATGGATATTTTGAGATATCACAATATCTCTTGTTTAATTAATGCACCTATATACTTGGTAAAGGGTCGAAGGCTCGGCCTTATGCCTGGTGTTTTGTTCCACTCTTGCCGCCCTAGTTTTCGTCATACCAGTGTTATGTTCCTTGATTTTGCGTTCCTTACTCGGTTGGGTGATTTATGGGACCCCCTTGGCAGTTCGCTTTGAATAAAACTCCTCCAGCAAGGCCCGACCTTGGTTTTACCATTTTCCACCTAAACCTTTTTCCCTTGGGTTTTCGCGAGCCCGAGGGTCATCTTT